>NC_090051.1:1263272-1310772 GCF_038355195.1 Osmerus mordax
TCTCTTTCACTTGCACACACAAACATACGGACACACAACCACACACACACACACACACACACACACACACACACACACACACACACACGCCCTCACAGCAGGCAAGCTGATTAATGTACGCCTGTTTTAGTCATGAACTTTTATGTCTTCAGAGCACTCATACCAGGACCTGTGTGTGTGCACATAACGGCACAATTGATTTGCTCATTTATTTATGGTTTAGGGAGAGATTTATCAAATAAAAAAGAACGTACCTTTTTATATTTCAATTGCTCCTAATCTCTTTGTCAATATGTACAATACATTGCTTCCTGCCCACAGTTTTACTGAATATTTCAACATGACAGCATAGTATGACAATAACAATCTTGACGATGACATACTACATCATACAAAGCACATTCAGTACAGTGTGTCAGTATGTTGACAGCAACACTTGAATGTTTTGCAAGCAAACAGGATCATTATCATGAACCATTTTATGAAACCAGTACACATTTAGTTATGCCCAAGTGAGGCACAGGAAGACATTAACAAATGTTAGCTTTTCTGACAATTAATGTAGCCTATATAAACATCACAGGCAATCAAGCAGCTCTCTCTAAGGACCACTGTGGCATTTAGTGAGACACCAAAATGTCATCAAGATAAATAATGATGATGACATCTGCAGATATTGTCATTACCTCCACAGTTGTTGTCACAAACAAATGGATTTAATATAACGCAAAAAGATTAAACAATTTAATTTAACATTTGACGTCTTTTAGAAGGATTATTAAACCCCTAAGAGGCCATGAGGGAGGTTCCTATCTGGCAAAGCAGCTTGGATCTAGCTGAACCTCTGTACCTGTTGACCTGATCCTCATCTGATCTACGAAGGCTGTTTCAGTGCGACTACAGCCACATGATCATTTTCACCCACAGACTTTTGTTTGTTTTAAACCGTAGAAGCGGTGTCACTGGATGTGCCGCGAAGCGCAGAGTACTCGAACATTCCCACAAGTGGAGCAGTTAAGGTGCTATGTGTCGTTCCATCCCCGCGAAGGAGTGATTTGCCTTTGTGGAAGTTTACTGAGTCAAATCTCATCAGCCTAATGTGATCTGGCTCAGGTCATGCTGGATCCCTCCACGCCAATTAATCCAGGTTGTAACTCACACAGACTCCTGCTGAACACTTCACATCCACGGATGATTGTTTCTGGCTGCTGGGGCACCAGAACCTCCGTGTTGGTGCCAAAAAACGAAGGCCGCCCCTCTCTTCTGTCACCCCTGTGGTATTGTGTGTCGATTGCCAGCAATTAGTAACGCAGGGACGCCTGAGCAATGACAAGACAGGACAGAGCTATTGCACGCCGGCCGTCAGCCCGCGCGGCGACTGAAAGCCTCTACAATGTTTGTTGGCCCCCGGAGGTCATCTCTGATTCACTACCGTCGACACAAAACAAGATTTATGTAACACAAATCAATACCACAGGCAGACTTTCACCATGGTGGAACCGGCGATGCGAGCACCTCTCTTTATCAGTCTAACATGACACTAATGTGTTTTTATTTCTGTTTAACCCTGCCTGTGATGAATCCGTTGGCAGGGCGGGAGTGGAGACAGGGAGAGGCCCACTGCCCTTGATTAGTCAGGGAACACATGCCAACATGCAGGGCCGATGGCAGGGCTCGTCCTCGCAGCCGATGGCCTATCAGTGGAGACGGGGGGGGGGGGGGGGGGGGGGGGGGGGGGGGTTATCTAAGTGTGTCGCGTCTGCCATTGTGAGGAAGAAGCAGCAATTTGCATCCCTCAGCCAGATAGTGTATCAAGAGGACTAATGATAGCGTGCCTCTCCATGATCCCACTCTGCGCCGTCTGAGGGACATTAGAGTAAGTGTGCAGTTTGTTGAGCTCGGCCGCGAAGCGACGGTGCTACCGCCTGTCTCTCTGGTCCTCTTTATTTACCGGACCCTCACCTCTCATTTCATTAACACTGCTTGTCAGACAAACACAATGGGAGACACACACATGCACACACACGCTGTAGTGTCGTTAGTGTACTGGGAGCACACTGTGCGCGCTCACATGTGGGCCGGAGGCCTGAATCAGGAACAATGCGTTTAATTTCCTCCCTGTTTGCTGTGTGTGGAGGGATATTGGAAAGCAACATGACTGACGTGGGGTATTCTCCCAGCATTGAACAGCAGGCACAATGGGAGAAAACAGCTCGGTGCCAAGTTCTATTCTGAGGGGCCGCATTCCAATTGATTAGGAGGCTTGTGAAACAAACGCTGGTGGCAGAAAGTGGAACAGGGCCCTGGTAACAGTTGGGCACAACGCCAGCCCCCCAAGAACCCCCCCCCCCCCCCCCGCCCCAGCATCTCTCTGCTGCTCACACACTCCCAGACGGATAACAACCGCTGCAGAGGGCCCTGGGGAGGCCCCCAGCCACATTATCACTCACTGTCTGCATGAGTGGAGCTCGTGGACCGTCCATGGATGCTGGTGGTTCCTGACCGTTCCCCAGGGGCTCGGTGCAAGACGGACTTGGAAAGCCGAAGTCCACTGTGGCTTCCATGCATCCATGCAGTTCTTTAGTCGGAAAACTATGTTATGGTCTCAAGCAGCCAACAATAGTTAAGTTGAAACCGTGATCCAAATATTGACTAAAGCTGTGAAATGTCCTGGCATACTTTCTGCTAGGAAGAAGTTTGAGTTTTTGTGGGCGCCCAAGGCTAAACCTCCTTCAGGAGTTGGCTAATGTTAAATGGTGATAATTCAACAATCATGAATAATTGCTGTGATTTTCATTTCTGAATTTGCAAGCATAGTGAAAATGAATGCTGAATGAATGTTCGTCTAATTCTGTATCGGCGTAAGTGGAACACACTCTGTGTAAGACTGATGAGCAACTTTGTTTAACTTCAGGATGTTGTACCAGCTCACGTAGGATTATGCGTCTGAATATTAAATTACAAGAGTCCAACGTGCTTCATGAATCTATACAGCACAATGTAGAGAGCCGGGAAGAGTGAGAAAACAGGAATATCATGGAGGACATCAGACTGTTGGAACTAATGAGCTGAAGCTCTTATTACTGTAATAAACTTCTCAGCAAGTCCGCCTGTAAACTGTAATCAGTGAACGCGGTGTGTGTACATATACAGTCTGATTCTATGGACGTGTGTGTTTGTGTGGCACTAAACGCCAATTTCTCTTCCTAGTAAATAAGAGTAAAGTTGATGATTGGATAAACTGCGGTGCTCCTGGGTGATTGTAGTGGAAGATTAAAGCATATGAAGCATAATTTGCATTTTAATGAGCTAGTGAGCAGTACTAAATATATTGTCCCAGAAATACAGCTCTGCTGTCTCAATAAACTAGACATTTGAAATGTTACACATTAAACCAATACTTTCGTTATCCCACATCCCTTTATTTATTTATGGATGCATGTAGTGTTTACTGTAAATAAAGATGTCAAGATAAATGTGTCCATGCAGTTCTAAACCATTTATCACTGTATTTTGTTTCCACAAAATAGTATACATTAGTTGCATAGGCCACAGTATTAATGTCAAGGGAACAATATTATTTCAACAGAGCTGTGCTGCATTCAGCTTTTCCCACTTTGATTATGACACGCACCAAGAAGCGATGCATGAAATGTATGCATAGCAGAGGAGAAGTTCAGTATGCCTGATAAAATGCTGTTCAATTAAATGAAAAGTAATGGCATCATATGTAACAAAGAAAATCAGTGGCCACATAAACTGACAGAAAAGCATGATGGCTCACTCACTTCATGCTATGTAATTTAGCTAATGCATTTCCCCTTGCTCTTTAAAACACTTGCACATTCAAATTTGCCATCATAATCTCTATGACAGAGGACATTAATTATAGTCGTCAGTCCACGGTTGTTTCTTCACAACATCCCTGATTAAAATTTCACACATTGTAATGATGTGCTTCAGCGCTAGAAGCTGTGAAATTTACTAAGCAGATGATGAGTTTGAATTTTTATTCTTGTGAGATTTGTTCAGCATAAAAAAAGATGACTTACAATCCATGGCAGCCAAATCAAAGCTGTTAAGTGCTTGAGGAAAAGCTTTATTTACATGCAAATGGTAATATATCTTAGCAACATGTTCATTAAAATATTGTGCAAATGAGGGAACAACAAAGCAATAACTTCTCTCCTGATATGTGGGTTCAGATTTCATATTTGGGAAGTTTAATTAAGCAATAGATTATGTTTTGAAGGGAGTTCTCAGTTTAATGAATCCCCAGAGACGGCAGATAAACACTGCAATAGTATCAAAGCATTCATCTCTTTAATGGATGTGAAAATTAGGGATGTAAATGGTCATGAGCCTTTCTTTCCAGTGCTCGTGGGAATGTTTACCAGATAAGGATGACACTTATGTAACCTGCATTATACAAGCTGGGTGTTTCTTTTCTTAAGTGCATGAATACTATTTTAGGTACGCACTCACGCTCAAGGACAAACACTAATGTTTTGATGAATGGTTTCAAAGCTACAGTATGTACTCTCTCAAACTATGGACAGAGGGAGTTTTCAAAGTAAACTTCTCAAACCCCCCCCCTCCCTAAAAAATCATATTTAGCTTCTTTTTTTCTTTTTTATGAAACCAAATGCACAACTCTACCAAAAGGACATCACCTTATCTTCTCCGATGAGCACTTTGACCAGAGACCTTTTCATGAGAACCACTGGTCATTTGAGCTGTTGGGTTTTCAATAAGCTCTTGCCATGGTATGGTTCTATATAGCTGCAATCCTGAAACAGTGCAGAGGCAGTGAACCCTACTACATTTTGTGATGGAACACCATTACGTGCCCAACATTCACCCAGGACGAGGCGAGCTGTTGTTTATCCCTGTAATGTCCATTTTATTGGGAATCTCAGCGAGCCTTCACACTACCTGCTGTGCTCAGCAGTGTGGAGAAGCCGGGGCAGTTGAGTGGTGGTCAGAGGCTGTCAATCACAATCTCAAGGATCAGTTAGTAGCTAGCATTCTGGTGTAGCCAAGCACAGGTGGTGCCTATCTTATACTGCCTCATCTTATAAGGCTGCTGTCAGCCCACGTCTTCTCTGCACTTCTCCACGGTTTGGGTTTCAACTTTGTGCCTGATCTTTTGCGATTGTTATGCACCCGTGTTTGTTTTGTACCAGAGGTAAAGCACGGTCTGCTTTTGTGCGGGATATATGTTGTTGTAGCCTACTCGTAAATGAGGATGTTGTTTGTTTTATTCTTTTTTTTATTTACTGAAGCTAAAGTATGAAAGGAAGGATAATGAAATGGTCAGCATGTTAAAGACATCTAGGCAACCTGTGTTGGGCTACACCGTCCTCCCAGATGCTGCAAATCAAACACCAAGCATTGATTATATCATCTTTACAGAGAGCAACACCCCAGTCTGGCCGCTGTTTACCTGACGCGGTATAAACACTGCAGTCGACGACGATAGACTTCCTCTCCGCGTCTCATTTGCTGCGCTGCCCCCGCGCGTCTCCGCTTGTGACCTGTTCCCGCCCCTAATTTCCCCCATCACATTCAGAGCAGAGCTGCCAGCGGTCAGCTTCATTACCTCCAATATCTTAAATCACCTCGCGTATGTTTCTCTGCACTTTTCTGCTGGGTCTCTTCTGAATCACGGTCATTTAAATGTTCCTCCGGTGATTGCGGCTGCAGGTGGTAATACATTAAGGGACTGAGACTGCCATGACTCAAGACTGAAAGACCTTTATCCATTTGCACTAAGTTTCCCTTCACATTCTGAGGCATGTGGCTCTTATTAGGGCAATGGGTTTGACAGTGGCCATATTCATATGGGACAGCTCACTTTAAGTTGTACAACAAGGTGATTTTACATTATATATACTGTGTCGGGCCAATAGATTAGACCACGGGGTCTTGGGAATTTCAAGAAGAAATTGTACACTAATGAAAGCATATGACTGCCTATAAATCAGGGAGAGACTTTTCTGCTCTTTTGAATACAAATGTAACGGTAGAGTTGGACTCAGGGGATAAAACAACTCCATAATGTATATACCTTATATGAACACTTTGGCACTTTCTAAAAATGGCATTTTCAGTAACCCATTCTTACATATATTCACAAAAGAGATTAATTGCTTTAGATGAAATGAATTAATCGTCATCTTAATATATCTTTATTCTAGTCTAGTATAGCATTAAGTAACGTGTACTGTATTCGCGAGAACATGTAATGGTAGTAGCACTCTCATTCTCTCACTCTATCATTGACCTATCACCTTGTGAAGGTTTGTTTGTTTCATTATAGTACACAGAAAATCATTAAATTTTTCTATTCTTTCATCTCAGTTTTAAATAAACATTTGCATTCCGTTAGCAGATGCTTTTCTCCAAAGCAACAGATAAAGTCTATTCCAAATAAGCAAACAATATTTGATGCAATGATACACCTGTAGTTAACCACATCAGTGTTTTATATTGTGTCTTAGTTGGAGCACACAGAACATTATGAATCCAATGAAAACCGGACTTGAGTTTCAACAAAGCCCATCCTCTCAATGAAAAAATCCAACTTTCTCCCGACCACCTTCCCTTTGTAGTGTCTCTCCATCTCCCAGCGTTTGAACCGCAGTGGGCTCCCTCTGAATGAAGAGCACCTCCACCAGCCTCCAGATACTGCAGGAGCCTCTGAAAGCCCTCAGCCCATCTCCATGTGGCTTCCAGC
Source organism: Osmerus mordax (assembly GCF_038355195.1). Classification (NCBI taxonomy): domain Eukaryota; kingdom Metazoa; phylum Chordata; class Actinopteri; order Osmeriformes; family Osmeridae; genus Osmerus; species Osmerus mordax. The sequence continues at coordinate 1,270,012 of NC_090051.1, forward strand.
AGTGTGAGAGCTGTGACAGCCTCCTGGGGCAGGGGGGATTATTGAGATCAGGCCTCCCCCAGCTCAGTGCCTCTGGCCCAGCCAGCCCAGCCAGCCCCTCCAGCCCCCCGGAGCCTCAGAGAGCAGCCCACCAGGCTCACACAGAGCAAAGAGGCACCAGGGACCCCTCTAATTGTCTCTGCTTTGGGCAGCTCTCTGGCAAGCCAGTGTGAGGACGGCCTCTGGTCCGTGGCCCATCCCCCTGCTCCTCATGCAGCCTGAGCACGGAGGAGTCTGCACACTGCAGGTCTGGAGGAGTCTGGAGGAGTCTGCACACTGCAGGTCTGGAGGAGTCTGGAGGAGTCTGCACACTGCAGGTCTGGAGGAGTCTGGAGGAGTCTGCACACTGCAGGTCTGGAGGAGTCTGCACACTGCAGGTCTGGAGGAGACTGCACACTGCAGGTCTGGAGGAGTCTGCAGGTCTGGAGGAGTCTGCAGGTCTGGAGGAGTCTGCACACTGCAGGTCTGGAGAAGTCTGCAGGTCTGGAGGAGTCTGCAGGTCTGGAGGAGTCTGCAGGTCTGGAGGAGTCTGCAGGTCAGGAGGAGTCTGCACACTGCAGGTCTGGAGGAGTCTGCAGGTCTGGAGGAGACTGCACACTGCAGGTCTGGAGGAGTCTGCACACTGCAGGTCTGGATGGATGCTCTCTCAGTCCCAGGCACCGGGCCACAGAAGCTGTACTCACTGTAGTGATATTTTAGAAGCTCGGCTGTGGCTGTACGTAGCCGTGGCTGTACGTAGCCGTGGCTGTACTAGCCGTGGCTGTACGTAGCCGTGGCTGTACGTAGCCGTGGCTGTACTAGCCGTGGCTGTACTAGCCGTGGCTGTACGTAGCCGTGGCTGTACGTAGCCGTGGCTGTACTAGCCATGGTTGCAGTTAAAGTAAGACAGATGCGATGTTTCCACCTTGAGTGGTTCTAGTGTATGCTCCAAATGAAAGCTCTAAAAGAAGTCAATGTGGTTTTTAAAAGATAATACAAATAATTTTATTCCAGCTCAGTCGGTCGTATGAATTGCTTTTCTACTACTACTACTACTACTAATAATAATAATAAATTGCAATTGTAAAACGCCTTTCTTTCACTCAAAGCGCAAAGTAATGCATGAAAATAGTAATAGTAATGAGTAATGCTTACTCATGTGATGTGTGCACACAAAGATGCTGGTGTTTTTCTTTCTGTGAATTTAGTTGTTGATATTTGTCAGTGCCTTGGAGGTGTGTGCATCTTCAAAGGCTCCATAGAAAGCTGCGGTATGCTCCAGACGAGTTTGAGCCAGAGGAACAAGGAGAGGCCATGGCTGCTGGGAGCTGATGAGCACTGACAAGGCCACCCAGAGAAAGGAACAGACAGCCTGCAACCATCCAGTGGGGGAGGGGAGAGATGGGACACACACACACATGTATGCACACACACACACACACATACACACACACACATACATACACACACACATGAATGAAATACACAAAGACATACAGCACACAAACATAGACACCTTTACCCCTTCCACCACACTCACACACACACACACACACACAACAATGAATGCACATTAAGACACACAGACCACAAACACGCACACACACTCAAACGCACATGAATGCACACTCAAACACACACACAAACACGCACAGCAACATCCACATAAATCCACACACTAAAACAATGTTCACTGAGTGATTATGATTGTCTTTGATACAAGGATCACTTTGTATTTTTCCCATAGATATCACAGAGGAGTTCAGTTCATCTTCCATACCTGTAATCTGTGGGCTCTTGGCAGTGCTTGCTGGTACCGTTGCATCTCTGCACTAAACATTGTATCTTTTTGTTGTATTTAGTTGACAACTGTACTAAACACTTTGAGTCATTTACAACACACACAGTACACACAGCATAAAGACAAGCCACGTTACAGTAAACAACAGATCAGACCACTGTATGTCCACCAACATGAAACTGTTTTATATTATAGAGAATCAGCTGGCCAGTAGGTGTAGTGTAATAGAATACCCTGGGCAGCCCCCATTCACATACACAGAGAAGCACATTACTGTATGTGTTTGTAAAATGCCTTGTTTTCTAATTGCATGCTCAATCAATTGGAACTAAAAGTAATTATGAACTGCATATGGGTAGAGTATGCAGGCAATGGCATTTTGGAGGTTATTGGTCAATCCCAACAATTAACTCACTGGAATATATTTTGAGATGATTTTTATCTGACGACACCGTTAAACTGAGGTAATATGTGGCATGTTTACTTTGACCCCCTAATACATACAGTAAATATTTTTTTTTGTCACATTCAGGAAATAAATTCAAATCATTTGCATCGATTGAGGTTGTTCTGAGTGGATGGAAGTAGTTTTGTTTTGAATTCCCATTTCCAGTTTATCTGACTCAATGAATAGCTGGCACACACAAGATAACCACAATGAGCTCGTTTGCACATATTGTTCTACAATTTAAGAGTTATGAGTGCAATAAACAAGTGGTTTGGAATGCTGTTCATTCCAGGAATAGCAATGAAAAGGATAGCTAGACAATAGCCCCTAACTGGACTGTGACAGGGTAATTATTGTGCGTGCGTAATAAAATTCTCTTTACATAGGTCACTTGGAAAGTGTAATTAAAAATGCGTTATAGATTATTTTTATTGAAGCAATTAAACCAAAACGCAAAAAAAAGTAATTAAGTGCGTGTGTAATAATAGCATTGGTCAACAGCATTTGTTTTAGAAAAGGATTTGTCAGGTTTGGCTTTTTAATGGGTCACCCACAGCCTCACTATTCAGGCTGTGGGATTTTATAAATGTATCACTAGCTTTGACTGAGAGCCTATTACGTTTATAATGCCAAATTCTGAACAGAATTTTGTTAAGCTATTATCATGTGTGGTAATTGCAAGCAAGTGCTTAGATGATTTGAATTACCTATCTACCTCCATTTATTGAATGCCTGAAGATCCTGACTGTTCCTACCTCCTGCTTCGTAATTATGTTACATTTGCATGTCTTATCAGACCTTAAAGAGGAGGGATTATCAACGTCTCGACTGGGCCACATTCGGAGAGGATGTTCGCTCTGCTTCCTTCACAAAGAGAAAAGGAACAGATAATATTTGGAGGTTAACCTCGCTAAAATTTCTTCTCAAAAGGAGAGGAAGAGTTGTGTGAATGTGCCAGCTCTTTCAGAGACGAATCAGACATGAGGTTCCTGAGAGCATTAACATCCACTTGACTTTGAGTGCAGCAGATTCTCTGAGCCAACACACACATGCAGCTGACACATCAACTGTGTTGATCTCTGCAATTGTGTCAGGTAACTGAATTCAGATTATATGTTAATACACAGGGGCGAAATATGTTGCCCTAGTTAACATATGGAGCAATTGCATTCCATGATCTTATTATCATTCTGTGTGCACACTCCTGAACAGTGCAATAATAATCTAATTGTCAGGAAGGAAAATACATTTGCATCTTTTTCTAAGGTCAAAGATAGTATAGTGAAGAAAATAAGTCAGAAATAACCTAAACTAAGATAAAAAAGGTCTGTACTCAAAGTAGTGTTCGATAAGGGAGTTTTGACAAAACCAGGTTTACAAAGGCATGACAAGATGATGCCTTTTGAATCATATTTCAAAGGAATTACATGTTGCAGTTTAGCGAAGAGAAGGTACTTGCCTGAATCTCACACCGTCAAAGCTAACGCACAATGTGTTGATTCTTCCGCTTGTGTACGGTACAAAGTAGCATTAGTATTCAGTCAGCACTGTTAGCCTGAAGCTAAACAGTCCTCCTGACTGAGAGAAAACTTCATCCACAGGTGTACAATCAGCATTGACAGAAACAACTCTTTTATCTTAACCTCTCTATCGCCCACCAGGTGCTTTGGGACATTGGGACATTATCTGGGAAATTCACAACGGGAAAACTATCCCCAGACAAGTTTCTTTGCCACTATGCTACACCCGTGAAGAAACATGCATTATTTTATTTTCAGTTGGGTTGTATGTGTACATGTATTTTCAGATCAAATGGTGGACAAAACCGGTTCTGTTACAGTACATACTCTCCCCTACCTTCAGCACCTCCATAATACTGTCTATATTCCATCGATTTTTACTGTGCAGGAAAATCATTTAATTGCACATCAATATACCTGTCTCAGAGTCAGTCAGTCAGTCTGATACAGTAAATCCTGATCTTGTTATTCTGTGTACACGCCTAAAAACAATTCTTCAACCATATCTGGTGTCAGTTACTCCCAGTGAGCCACTTGACTTTGTAAACGTGTGTGAAGCTGCCAGGACAGATTTGCGATTCCCTATTGTTACCCTGTCCCTTTGTCTTGTCATTGAGCCTGTGAACAGCAGAGGGCAGCTTGAATACATTAATACAAACTGGAGCACCCCCCAGTCCTGTGGAGCCATGTACTGTTCTCCAGCCCTGTCACCCTGGTGGCTCCTGGGAGACAACACACCGCACCTCAGAGAGCTGTCACGACCATCCATATGCAGCATCATGTCCCGCTGCAGACAGGCAGACAGGGGCAGGTCCAACACTGGAGGGTTTTGGTGTTTTGGTGAACTGACCAACCTAACCAGAACATGTTCAATCTTCTGAGTAGCAGATAGTATGAAGCTTTTCTCCTTTATTTACTGCTGCAACGGTCATATCCTCTCTCGTTGATGTCTGAGGAACACATGCGGTTTGCTGTTGCAGCGATTGCTCAGAGATAACGCGTTGTGTTGTGTTTTTATTGGGGGAGCACAAGCTCCTCCGCGCAGTGGGTTCTTCCTCTCTTACTCTCCCTCACACTCTCTCTATCTCTCTAACCATCTCTCTCTGTATATGTATCTGGCCCTCTCCTACTCTCCCTCACACTCTCTCTATCTCTCTAACCATCTCTCTCTGTATATGTATCTGGCCCTCTCTTACTCTCCCTCACACTCTCTCTATCTCTCTAACCATCTCTCTCTGTATATGTATCTGGCCCTATCCTACTCTCCCTCACACTCTCTCTATCTCTCTAACCATCTCTCTCTGTATATGTATCTGGCCCTCTCTTTCTCTCCCTCGCTGACTCTCCCTCCCGCTTTCTTACTCTCTTTCAAACACACTCTCATTCACTCTTGCTCTCACACTCTCATTGACTCGTTTTCTTTATCTATCCCTCTCTCTCTCTCCCCCTCTCATCCTCTATCTCTCCACCGCCCTCTCCCTCTCGCCCCTCTCGCTACCCTCTCACCTTCCCCCTGTTCTCTACTCCTCTGCTGTGGCTGGAGATGAATCTGCCAGCACGTGTCGATGCTCTTCATCACTGTCAGGTGCCCGCTGGTGGTCCTCCTTTCTCTCTCACACTGGGCACCGACCGCTGACTGGTATTATTCCTCACCACTACAACTCTCCCCTCACTCGCTCTCTAAATAAATGTGTCTGCAGTCGCGGAGGACTGTTGCTCATCCATCTTCAGGAGTGTGTTGTGGACTGGACTGGACTACCCAGGAGAGACTAACAAGCGGAGGAGACCATGGAACCACAGAAAAGGAAACAGGAAGTTGTGATGATCTCATCTGTGATATGATGATCTTAGACATCACTGATGCACTGCACTGAAGTAGTCTACAAATATTCTTGTTACCAGGGAATTCTAACGGTTTAAAATGACACTACATAGAATATCTTCACATAAATTTTCAATAGGTTTTGAAGAATGGTAAAAAAAACATTCACATTAACGATAACGTTTTAGATTTTTTATCTGCCCTCTGTGTCCCTCATTAGACGGGTTTTGACCAATTGATTTTAAACTGTTCAACAGGCCTGTCGAGGAATGAAGTAATGTTTTTGTTTGATTTGACACAGGAATAATCACCGATATTAAAATCTTAAGCTATAGGCACAAGTGATTTGAAAGCTCCACCATTCATTACCGGAGGGGCACACACACACACACACACACACACACTCTCTCTCTTCTAAGACATGCCTTCTCTGTGGGGCGTTCACTAGCAGAGCTGGCTCTCAGATTTCACAGCAAACGGCACTAAAGCATAACAAAGGAAGAGACATCTGAGTGGTAAAATAATAAAGGATTATTAGTTAAGAACATGTCAAAACTGTGTGGTATGAAAACAGCACACCATGTAACCAAGGATATAAAACAGGCATGCGTGCCACAGAGAATATAGAAGTGAATGAGATACATAATACAATAATAAAGAATGTATGATCAGTATAGTTTGATCAAAACGACATGTAGCTTAGTCCACTGGATCAGTTTGTAAAGCATTGTTGTCGTAGTTACGTGGACCGGTCGTCAGCAGACAACTAGAGAAGATGTATTAATTGGCTCTTTGGAATAATTGAGGGGTCCCACGTGAATGATGTTGTCCTTGATGCCCTCTGCTTCATGCAAATGCTCTTCCTGGGAATCTTCCCTTCAACCCTGAAACCTGACCGTGGTGCATGTGTATTTGAATGGTTAAATACAGTGTAAAGTGAGAAATATGTATTGTAAAGCAAAATGATAAAGGGAATATTTTACTTAAAAATACTTTGAGTGGATATGTGAAAGTTAGAAGTCACCCAAGCTGGAACCCACCTGGAATACAACGTGATTGGATGTTAAATAAAATGACCCAGAATTCTGAACCTTAGTCATTTTCTCGTGTGAAGCATCAGTTAAGATTCTTTCTCTCTTTACATCGAGACGCACTCCCCAACCCAAAAATGCACTTATTAAGTCTCCAAGTTCAATTTAAAATGATTTTGTAATTAACAAGTAAGCCAGGCTTTAAAATGTCACAGTTATTGTATTTTCATATCTCTGAAATTCAGTCCCGAAACAGAATGATGTGTGTTTTATAGTCGTCATGATAAGAGGCTTACACAGTCAAAATCTCAATATAGATCATTTGACAAACGTCTTTGGTGGCCATTCTCCAAATTGGTTTCACCCTCATATTTGGGCCTTATTTAAAAGATATCTTTGAATAATGGTAAGCAGTTTAGCTCCACTGAAAAGAGGAGGTTGATGCAAAGGAACTCCATGTCACTCTGTAGCTCTCAGCAATCATGTTCTAGACTGTTCCTAACTTCTTACAGCGCTGCCGTCGATTAATCAGGCTTAGATACACCTATCTTGCATTGAAGGACACTAGAACACATTTCTGATAATTCATTTTATGCATTACGTTAATGAATCCAACAGCCATCTAACGCAAGTGCTATGTCTAAATCTAGGTTCATTAACATAAACGTTAATATTACATTTACATTTAGTCATTTATTAATGGTATTGTGAGGTGATGTTGGGCTAAATTGACTCACAGCGTGCTTATGCTTTCTTAAAAACAAACACCCACCTTAAACGCTTAGACTTAGGCTTAAAGACCAATGATTAGTTCTGTAAACTTTGCAACAGACATACTGTACACATACACACACACACATCAGCAACCAGAGTATTATGTAATATATTGGAGAATTGCCACACTTCAGTGAGTCATCACGAAATAATGTGTATTTGTGATAAGTGCAGTATAATGCATGATCAGTCCAGACCAAGCCTGCTGCTAAGGCAGTGTTGACATTGCAGGTTTGGTTCCCATTATGAGTGACTCATATTACTGAAGCTGTCTTCCAGAAACATCTGCTCTGAGTAAGAGGACATGGTGCATTTATCTACAGCAAAACATGAATATTAAATGTACTGTACAACATATACTACATTGTCTGATTTAAAAAAATAATAATATATATATAAATGTCTAATTAAATGCATGTTTGTACATACAGAGCAACACCTGCTATTTGATGTATCTAAGCAATCTTCCCAGACCATAAAACAATCCTTTTTTTTCATCATACACATACTGCAGTGTATCAGCAACTGGTTCTATTTCACCCCCTATTGAAATGTTGGCTGTCAACAGGGTTCCCATCAAAGCCCTTGCTAGCTGTGGTACCATCCAGTGCCTTGAGCGTGCTCGTCCGTCCTCTGTTCGAGGCGGAGGCCGTCTCTGGCAGCTGCACGCATGCACACTAGCCGAGGTCAAAGCTGTCACTTCAGAGGGCACTGTCAAACCTCAGCGAGCTCTGCGTGATGGGGGAGTGCGCTCCCCACCATCCGCCAGATGTTTCCAATCAGCTGGGCTTCTCCCGCGCCGTTCACACACTGTCAGCGCGCGACGCCTTTATCGTGGCGTCAACATGGGTGCGAAGTACCTAAGATTCAGAGAGACTCGTTATAAATGCGACACCTTTATTGATTAATTAAACATGTTGGGCGGTTCGTTGTGTTTTTGCTGCAACGCTGACGGCTCAGATGTCTTACAGTTCGTGACAAGACATGAGGAGGGTGGGTGCAGGTTGCTGGGGGCGCTAGATGAGTTCAACACAGCCCTTTCTTTATGGATTTGTCAGAGTCATAAACAGCCTTGTGAAAAGTGTTCAATAATGTAACGCTGCAGAATAGCAAGAATGAGTATCCAACACACATTACTTGCATTAAATGTGACGACAGGCGTAATTCAATCCTGAATACTTGTTCCTCAAGGAGCAAACTGAATCATCCTTGACTTCACAATGGCACAACTGTGATACAAGGCGTGCCTTAACCATCCAATGCAAATTACCCCAATTTAGAATGTTGTATTCAGCAGGAGACCATTGCTAAACGGTCAGGCAAGCTAGTCACAGATATTAAAATAAATTATGTCTAATTTGAATTTTAGTCACGCTACATTAACTAATAGAAAGTTATTAACATTTCAAGAGAGAGTGAAAAAAAGCTTTTGCCTGGAAAATGAACAGTGCCTGGCTTGACCTGTGAGCCATGCAGTCTGATCACTGTAATGACAGCGTAATGGCATATTTACATTAAAATCTCTGCAGTTAATATGGGATTCAGAATGTGACGCTAAATCAAGGATTATTTAGTCTGGCCTGCTGGCCTCTTCCAGAGTATTTCCCAACTTCAATACAAGACAGAAACTTCTAATTTCATGACTATTTATGTAGCTTTCCTTTACTCCCCAATGCTGATGTTCTCTTCAGCCCCTGCCTTGTATCTCTCATCTCCTCTCTATTTCCCCTCCTTGGTCTTTAAAGGCAATTATCATTTCACTTCAGAGATGTCAGAATCTCACACTTCAGTTGTATCTGGAGAAGCCTTGTTGGGATGAATGGAATTCTTCACCGGCGGAGATGAGCAACCTAATTTCTCCTTTCCTCCCCCCCCTCCCTCCCCCCTCCCCCCCTCAACCCCCCCCTCCCTCCCCCCCTCCCTCCCTCCCTCCCTTCCCCCAAGCCCTCAGATATTCGCTCTTTGAAAAAGGAGAGGATTTTTTTCTCTTTCTTTTGCATTTTAAATACCCCCCATTCATTTCCCCATGACTTTGATTTTTCTTCTTCCAAGAGACTCTTCTTCCTGTGCCATGTTATTTCAAGATATAGGCTGAGAATATGGGATGTGTAGAATGCTGATAGAGAGTTTTGAGATTCTGTCACAGTTTGATTTAAATGGTTCTGCGTGGTGGCAGTGCATGAAAAGGAACTGTGATGCTCGCTGTAATGGCGTGTTTAACCGTAGCCTAGAGGTTACGACCAATACACAGAACAAATACGAATCTATCAACTGTGACATTGACAGGTTATGGTAGCATGCATGCATATAGTGTCACTAAGATGGTATTCGCTAGTCCACTATCCTGTATAAACTATGTTTATGGTAAGACCACCTGAAGCATCTCCAAATATGAGATGTATGTGTGTGTGTGCAGGGGGTAGGTGAATATTTGGATTCTATAGAAATGTGAACATGTCTTTAAGAGTAATCAGTGTCCCAGGGTGTTCACCAAATCAATCACCAACTCAAATGAAACACAACTATCACAGTGCATTCATTAAGCCAACAAACTTGACTCCTTTGTCCTCATTTAACTTTGGAATTCAGCCCCCCCCCTCCCTCCCCCCCTCTTAAATGTCATTTGGAAATAAAATGCCTTATTGAAGCTACCTCTGACCATTGGCTGGGCTGTGAGAGGCTGTCTCTGACAGGTGGGAATATGTGATATGTATTTAAAAATGCAAAATGACATGTAGTGTTTGCGTTTGTGCTTGTTTCCCAGACCCAGGGTGGAGCTGGCCATCTGCTCCGCTTCTCCCAGTCTAGCTGCTTGGCAGTGCTGGTTCATTGGCCTCCATCTCTTAGGAGATTCACTACTATCAGATTTCTCCTCCCTCTAAAAGTGAAGACAGTGGCACTATACGAATAACAATATGGTTAGCTGAGGGAAGGAGGAGGGTTGGAGGGGGAGGAGGAGAGATAAACAGGGAGAGAAGGGTGGGGGTGGGGATGCAAAACGAGTTGTCTCCCTAGCAGCCAGGCCCTGTCACATTACAGATGAAATCACTTCAGAAATGTGCTGAATTAATATCCTAATGAAGCGGCGAGTGGCCATTAGGCGTGTGCAAGACGCTGCTCCAGAGCGGTGGAACAGATGTCCTGCAGTTTATTTACGCACAATGGTCACCTCAGCAGTGGCTTTTATTAGGAGCCCATCGGAGGGAGGCCGGGCTAGGGAGGACACCTCAGAAAGATGTGCTTTTATTACTACGGTTCCCAGGGTGCCCTGCTCTTCCTGTCACCAGCGCCCAGCGCACGCTGTTTTAGTTCAATTACAAGCTAAACATCTCTGTTACAGATGTCTCTGTCCATGCTCAAAAACGCTCTTGCTAGCATAACCATTAAAAGAGCCACAATGCTGTCTTGGGACAAGTTAGCCAGAATAATGTTACAAAGTTTATCCCAGGACTTCTGGGGATGGCCCTGCTTATACATTTCATTCACATTTTTCAACATTAATGTACTCCTTTTCACTTTTTTATAACTGCCCCTCCCCATCTTTTCCTGTGACAGGCCTATTGCAAGCTTCTGCTTTTTATCTCCAACAGTTTGGGGGAATGAATAGCTCTCCACTGTCACTGGGCCCCGGCCAAGAATTCATTTTAGTGGGTCAAGTGTTTCAGAATGTCATCTCTGACAGGAACCATCCAACACAATGAATACAGGAACACACCTGGCCAGCCCCAGTTTTTCAATCACTGCATACACACAATGCATGGCAACCATGTGGTGTGTTTGTGTGTGTGTGTGTGTTTGTGTGTGTGTGTGTGTGTGTGTGTGGCTGGGTGTGTGTGTGTGTGTGTGGCTGGGTGTGTGTGTGTGTGTGTGTGGCTGGGTGTGTGTGTGTGTGTGTGTGGCTGGGTGGGGGTTAAAGCACAGCTCAGAGTGTCTACGTGGAGATCAATATTGAATTAAAACACCCCAAGCTCATGAATAAAAAACAAAACTGAAAAAACCCCAACAACAACAGGGTTTGGATGCCTGGCTGTTAGGGGCTGCAGGAATGTACAGTCAGTTAATGAAGGTTATGTTGCATGGCAGGATTCAGTAATTGCGCCTCACAAGTGAGGTATTAGACAGGGTGTAGCTAATGGAAAACAATCACATTTAACATGGCTCCTTGGTTGTAGCTGCTCAATAAGTGAGCAGCAGGCTTGCAGCAGCCAACAGGAGGTGGGGGTTGTGGGGGAGGGGTGGGGGGAGAGGGGTGGAGGAGGTGGGTGGGGTAGCCAGGCACAGGGTTTTAATGTGATCGGACTATAACAGACAATCTATTTACAGTGTGCTCTGGGGAGCTAATAAACAAATGTTGAGTAATTTCAGCCAGCAGTAATTACCCTTGCCGCTGACAAGGAGAGTGTGCTTCATTCTCCTTCACCTCCGGCTTGGTCCAGGAGGCGCTGGGCCTTCCCTCCTCTGCTGCCTGGACGTGGCTCTGGGCCAGCGGACACGCAGGAGGATCACTTACAGTACCCCCCCCCCCCCCCCCCCCCCCCCCCCCCGGCCCCCGCCAGACACCACAGCGAGGTGTCACACGCACGGAGTATGGGACTGTTCTGTTCTGCTTTGGCAATATCCCGGCAGTTAATGAGACATAATGACAACATTTAATCACGCGGCCCAGAACTAGTAAAAAGTGCGATTCACATTCATTTAGAGCTGTTGGAGGTAAATTCTAAGTGTGTGTGTTGAAAGCGTTCAGAGATCTAAAAATAATCTAATTAAAGAAAAACATTTAACACTACACTAGAAGGCTTGAGTGGTAATTAACATTTGTGTGTGATTTCTCCCAGACCTCGCCCCTCCTCCTTCCTGCATTACATTCTTGGATTCAAACACAAATGTGAGAAGTGGATGGAGCAGGAATAGCAGAATTCCGTTTCAGATGCAAACAGTCTTCACTGCCGGTGAGTCAGACAGACACACCAAGGCCTCTTAGAGCAGGGAGCTCATTCTTGATCCTGCAGTTGCTGTGAAATAGATTTTTATGCAAATATGTTTTCATCGATTGCAGAGGCTTCCTTCTACAGAATCAGTCTGGGGGATCTACATGTCATTAGACACAGGTAATCATGGGAGGACAACCACGGACGGATAAAAGCAAGCACTTGTGTCTGATGTTTGTGGAGAAACATGTTCAGATGGTGATTGATGTAACTAGCCATCGCAAAATGCTTTACATGGGTTTATAGATAGCGTTCCAAAGATTTAATCTCCACAGGCAACAGCCAAGACGTTGGACAGTCTCACAGTCCTGCTTGGACAGTCTTTTCCTCTCTCATCTGTCCGTCTCTCCCTACATCTGTTTGCAGCCACTCTGCGTCACCAGAGTTCATCTGGTGATGTTGGACTTTCATTGTAGCGTTGCCGTGGGTAGAAGCACTGTGCCTTCTCTTGCATTCACCAGCCTGGCACAGACAATGGCTTCCTATCCAGCCCTACGGCAAAATAAGGAGGGAGAGAGGGAGGGAGGGATAAGGGGAGGGAGGGAGGGGGGGAGGGATGGAGGGATAAGGGGAGGGAGGGAGGGAGGGGGGGAGGGATGGAGGGATAAGGGGAGGGAGGGAGGGGGGGAGGGATGGAGGGGCTGGAGCGAGGGGTCCAGTCTGAGGGGCTGGCAGACGGACAGTGGGCCAGTCTGTCCCTTATCCTCAGACTGGCAGATGTCCCCTCTCCCCGCGTGGCCGACGGCTGACCAGGGGAGAGCCAGGCGGCGGCTGAAATGAGGAAACTTGAGCGCTCCTCAGGGGGCGAGCTGGTCATTTGATGTCCAGCACGAGGGCAGGGTGTGATGCTGAATGAGCTGGGGGAGAGAGGCTGCCTCTGCAGTCTGCTACAAAGCCACGGCCTGGCGGGCAGACTGGAGAAAAAACACAGAGCACAGACACACCATTACTGTATTTCCTCTACTTTGTCAGAAGAAATACTGTAGCCAGAAAGCTGTAGGGAATTACTGTGGACAGAACAAAGATTAAATTTACACTGCCTCTCTGAATATGATGTACAGCATGCCTTGTATCAAGGTCATTTCAGTATCTTATGTTCTAATCCTATACTGTGATTTGTTGTGTGAGTTATGTGTGCTTGTTTTTTAAACACAGTATTTACATTGATTAAAATATTCGCTCTAATTGTCCAGTATTTTTTGTTGTGGGAGCAGTAGCAAGTGTTCAGGACATCTCATGATTGTCAAGAACAGAGCAAACTGTCCAATGTAGAGAGAGAGAGATAAAGCTACTCTCCAGTTTGAAAAGCTACTGTGCTATTGCGTAAGTCCTATCCAAATACTCTGACTGAAGTCCCAGTCAAACCTCCCTGCCTCTCTTACCTGGTCTGGGATCACTCTGCCAGGAAGCTCTTTGATGGCTTCAGAGAGGCTGAGATGAGAGGCAGGGCCCGGCCGCTGGCTCGCGCGGCCCAGCCACCTGCAGAGGGATCAGTGCCGCGGTGCCGCCGCCTCAGAACGGTAATTAATCGGCAGCGAGAGCAGCCTCAACTCCTCCCTCACGACAGAACCTCGCGGCCAGGAGACGTTAGGCAACATTAACTGCCTGTGCCATTTCCATTTCACAGGGGGGGAGGGGGGGGGAGGGTAGTGTGTGGGGGTGGAGGTGGGGGGTGGCGGGGGTGTAGGGGGGTTCAGGGCGGGGCTGTAGACAGAGGACTTCCACGGGGGATCAGGCGGGAGTGACGGAGTGTGAGCCGTGGCTGTGTACCTTTCATCTAGGAGGAGATTTGGAGAGGGTTCACACCGCTGAGACTTCTTAATTCTCACTAATTCATTTGCGTTCCAGATTCGCTGGGCCTAGGATAACCTGAGAATGATAATGAACCCGCGAGGGGAGTGCATGGTCCCTTGCCTTTGAATGTGCTCAGATCATCTTTCCCAGCAAATCTTTCAGTGGGAGAAGAGAATCTTGTTAAGGGTGATCGCTTGTCATGAGGTGTTCTTTGTTGGAGGGGTTTAACTTCTGAGCACATATACTGTGTCATCATCACAAGAGAGGTGCTGAACATCGCTGTTCTGACCAAAACACAAACACACTCAATTGAGAGCCAGTACTCTAAGCACAAGGAAATACAGCTGTCTCAGCTTCGATTATAAAATCATGCTCTATGATGAATATGTATTACTAGCGAGCTGCATGAATCCTCAATCGATATATTGTACCCACCAGGTTGAAAAAGTGTGTTTTTTCTACTTGAAAATCAACCTACATCGAAACAATACATGCTCATCTCAAATGAGGGAAGAAGTATTTGCATTTATAGATTAAATTGTCATGTTTTGAATTTTTTTGCATCCAAAAAACAAGTTTCAACCTCCTCCTCGCTCCTCTTCCTATCAAAGCATAACATGAGTAAAAGTGAAAATGCAGCCATACATCAGAGATACAATTTATGTATAATAAAACAATATAGACCTCCATGTGCCAGTCCTTTCATGCTGAAAAATACATTGATCATGTTGCCCACGGACTGCTTGTTTTATCTCTGTGAGTGTACAGTAAAGGCTCTGACACGCAATGACATCATTTCAAGGCCTTAATTGCATGTGCCCCTTGAGGAAACTGTTTCCTCTGTTCACGTGAAAACCCCCATCATAGTACCTCCTGCACGCTTTCAAACATCCCACACATGCAGCGAGCTCTCTGTACTAAACATCCCACACATGCAGCGAGCTCTCTGTACTAAACATCACACACATGCAGCGAGCTCTCTGTACTAAACATCCACACATGCAGCGAGCTCTCTGTACTAAACATCACACAGATGCAGCGAGCTCTCTGTACTAAACATCACACACATGCAGCGAGCTCTCTGTACTAAACATCACACAGATGCAGCGAGCTCTCTGTACTAAACATCACACAGATGCAGCGAGCCTCTCTGTACTAAACATCACACACATGCAGCGAGCTCTCTGTACTAAACATCACACACATGCAGCGAGCTCTCTGTACTAAACATCCCACACATGCAGCGAGCTCTCTGTACTAAACATCACACACATGCAGCGAGCTCTCTGTACTAAATTGTACCATTGTGCGTACTGGGAACTCCTAAATAAACAGGTTTTGCAGAAAGCCCTACAACTGCAGCATTGGCCAAGGTAACACTTTGACCTGAAATATGGGACCAGGCAGAGTCTGGAGAGTTTCATCACCCTCCGAGTCCGGAGACCAGGCCTTTGTAGCACCGTGCATTGATAGGCCTCTTTCATGTTCCCATCAGGATAATTGTGGTTCCAACATCAGAAGGGGAAATCAGTATTAACCTAATGAAGACAAGCTGTTCCTGTTAGAAAACAATTTGAACCATTTTACTTCATTTGAAAATGCAACATGATCATAACATCCTGAAAATGGATGATAGGAATGTTCTTACATATGTCCAAATGATTACTGAAAATTACACCATAATTGAAGACGTACTTACGGTAAGGAATAAAACATCAACAACAACGCAAGCCTTTTTATGAGGCTTACTCCTAAAAACCCTCAAGTTGGATTCCTGCTTAGAAACGGCAACTATTGAGTGTAATTTCAGCTGCTACAATCAACACGAGCTAGGGAACATTTCTACTTGACAAGTTCCCATTGCATTGAAAACAGGCAGAAACAGTCCCACTGTTCCTGGGTGCCTCTCAAGCTGTACTGTACTAGTGTTCAGCTCTGGCTGGTCTCGAGAAAGAACCCTAACATTTTGACAGGAGGAAATATAAATCCTCTGTCGTTCCACGGATACCTCACCAGACTCAGGCGTCAGACTGACTTTAATCAATAGAAATGTGGCTTCGCCGAGTGATTTATCGAAGAGCGGGTTTTCTGTACAAAGAAAGCTCAGACCAAGGAGGGTGATGACTGACAAGGCTCTCTCCATCTTCCTGGAAAGGTTGTGTTGTCGTGATGGTTGCAATGGTATTCTTTGGTTCCACCTAATCACACCAGGTAGACAGACCATTAGGCAGGACAAACAAGCAACAACATGATGACTCAGGACAAGATGACAGACAAGTCAATTTGTTGCCAATGAAGTGTTGGCACGCTTGTATCAATCATAATAGAGTTATAACTGAGCATAAATAAATGCATTTGTATTATCACTCAATTTTGACACGCTTCTCTTCACATCTGGCTGCCTGACGTGAACGTGCAAGGGAGCGGGCGAGAGAGGGGAGAGAGAGGGGGGGGGAGAGAGGGAGAGAGAGAGTTAGAGAGAGAGAGAGAGAGATGAGAGAGAGAGAGAGAGAGAGCACTTGGGGCAATCATTCCTGGCGGTGTGCTGGCAGCTGCACTGTTTTTATTTTTTTATTTTTTTTATTTCAATATGTTGTTCTGCACCTCAAGCTTCTTGCAATAACGGTTTACAGATTGCCTATGTCATCACATTTTGACAAACTTCTCAATCGGATTTGACCTTCATCTTTAGCCATCTGCTTTCAAGACTTTCCTTTCTTTCCCTCTCTCGACTACCACGTCCTTCCATTCCTTTTAAACCGTGTTGTAAATGTTCCTCCAAAAGAACACAACACAGAACCTGGGGCCTCTTGCCTGCACGCTGCAAGCTGCACGCTCCTCTACCTTGGTTTACTTCAGACAGGTTCTCCACAAAAATACAAACACATATTATGAATGACTTGGCAACAAAGCCTCAGACCTCCATGAATGCCAGTTTGTTTTTAGTGAAACAGATTTTTGAATAGAGCTGGGAATATAACAGGGTTCTTTGTTGAATATAGTGCAATGCGGTGCAATGTTGTGCTCATGATTGTCAGGCTAGCCAGCACTGACATGTGCCTGAAAAAGACCTTCTCATCTAGAGATCACAAGCATAATGCGGATCTCATAAGCAGTTGACTGTAGAGGAGTCAAGCTGTAACGCGGACCCTTGTCTATCACAGCAAACAACAAACAGAGGACTGGTGAAACAGACCTTCGCGTGGTTTGACATTTCCCTGGGATTTTCATATCTAGGCCCTCGAAATGACAGTCTATGTAACGTGTAGAGGCCTTAAAAATGCCATCGCAGATACGAAATCAATTTGCATTTCCCCCGGTGTCTGGGCAGCACAGGCCTGTCACAGAGCCAGCAGATGAGGGGAAGATAATGACACCGGAGAGAGGGGGACCGGCACAGGAAAAAAGGGATGAAATTGAAAGAGTGACGCGCTCTGTGTTTCCAATGATTGCCTTGGCAGCAGGATGTGTGCTTATTGGACGTGTGGTCTTCTGTCTCTGCTCCCTATTAGCTGGACGTGTTCCCAGTCAGGGGTTAAGGCAGACTAAAGAGATCGCCCAGTCGAGGAACTGCCCGTGTCAGCCATGGCATTTGTCCTGTACTGGAAGTAAAGAAATAATGAATAGTGAACAACGTCTAAATGATTCAACTCTGTCTCCTGTCTTTTGTGGACTTCCGTATTTGAGGAGACCCTTATAAGTAACGGCTCAGAGTATTACAGTCAATTAGGGATTTACAAACAGTAATTAAGATGTTAATGAGAAATCAAACTGTCAGACTTTTATGCCACTTTGGCGTTATGTCTTAATTTATTGTTCTTAATTAAAATGTTGCTTTGATATTCAATAGCACCCCACTTTCCCCCCAAAAAGGATAATTGCTACCAAATTACAATATTAACGTGATGTTATTACCCTAACAGTTAAACAAGTGATAATCTGACATTAGACTTAATAGTGGGTTATTTTAGACCTTAGTTTCCTTGACTTTAATGAGGGTATTTATTGCTTGGGAACAGCAGAGGAGGTATCATCTCTGACACCTCATCATTATCTCCTTCTTCAGCAGATTTCACCATGGTTAAGGCTAACTACATGACACTTCGGCCACTTTGTGAGACCGGAGAGAAGGGTGAGCGAGGACGATCATCCTGAACAGCACACGGCTTTATGGGGAAGGACAGTTTAGGGCAATACAACGTCCAGCGCACAACCCAGAATTTGGTATAAACATAGGAAATCGAAGACGGTTCAAACTGACCTCAGGACATTGGGACGCGGTTTGGACAGGTGTCACTGCCTGCTTGTTATCAACTATGAAGAGAGAGAGAGAGAGAGAGAGAGAGAATAGGTAGGGACGTTCCCTTCCTGGGTAAACACACTGACCCTCGTCCGTGGTTAGATAAAGCAGAAGGTGATATAGCAAGAGATTCCATCCTTCCTGCCTATCTCCGTCTGCTGAAGCGGGCTCTCCTGACCTTTGAACCCCCAGTCAGACACTGTTCTTCCTCCGTGATGGACAGATGGAGAGAGGGAGAGGGTGGGGGAGAGGGTGGGGGGTGGAAGTTGTAAATGCTTAACTTGGCAAGGCCCAGTTGACTCTTAATTGGTGGTGGGCAGTGGTGGGCAGTGGTGGGCAGTGGTGGGCACGTAACGGGCTGGAGTGATCAAGCCTCTGCGTTTAGCCTGGAGACAGAGCGATGCTTTAACCGGAGGAGCCGCGCTCACATCACACCACGGGGCCGCGGAGCAGATGTGCTTTATCGATCTTTTTTTTATTTTTTATTATGTTTTAATAGGTTTGCCTGCTTGGTTGAAAAAAAAATACAAACGCATAGTATGCTTAAAATATTTTGACGGCTTATCTTCTCATCAAAATTAAAATGTTAAATGTAAAGCGTTGCAATGTTCACAGATCTCGAAATTATCTTCTGTAAAAATGATAAATCTTCATCTCTGATCATAGATTTGTCGATTTAGTAATCATTGCAATCTAGATTTAAAATATAACATTGTAATTGACTTTGCCTGGTGAATGCACTGTGCATGTAAATTGCGTTCTGCACAAAAGCAAATATGTTTCTATATCATCGGCAGTGCCAATCTTCCTCTATTGGTTGGGTCAACTCTTTTTGCTGTAGCCACAAGGTGCTGCAGTCCTTATATAATGGGGAGTGTTATTCTAATGCATGGTTTAGACAGACTGATAATGAGACATCCTGGCTGTAATCAGGCTCCCAGAACTCGTGGGCTACCCACACTGCCAGGACCACCACTAACCACTTTCAATTAATAAAACTGTGATTTTGTCTAGTCCCTTGGGATAGGGACTTAGATATGACATTAGGGCCACTCTGCACACACATGTTAGTGAGGACAATAGTCCATGATTGTGCACACACACACACACACGCACAATCACACGTGCATACACCCTCACATACAGACATTCACATCCACACACCCACATGGCTGCAAACACGCACATACATCCACACAGACACACACAGACACACAGACACACACACAGACACACACACACACAGACACACACACAGACACACAGACACACACACAGACACACACAAAAACACACACATGCAAAGAATTCGACTTGTCTGTGCGGTTTGTTAGCACTTGAGAGATAAAACTTTACATGTTGCTCCCAATTAGCACGGCAGTGACCATGCACTGTCTCCTCTGCCTTGCGCCTCTCCTGAAGAGCTGCTAGTTATGGGGAGGCATGAGAGCACCAAGCCCAGCGAGGAGATACGGCGTGCCTGAGACAGAGAGCGTGTGAGAAACCATGAGGGAGAGGGAGGGAGAGGGAGGGGGGAGGAGAGGAGGGAAAGGAGGGAGGGAGAGAGAGGAGAGGAGGAAGGGGAGAGAGGAAGAGAGAGGATGGAGAGAGAGGAGAGAAGGGAGGGAGGGAGGGAGGGAGGGAGGGAGGGAGGGAGGGAGGGAGGGAGGGAGGGAGGGAGGGAGGGAGGGAGGGAGGGAGGGAGAGAGAGAGAGAGAGAGAGAGAGAGAGAGAGAGAGAGAGGGGGGGGGGGGGGGGAGAGAGAGAGAAAGAGAGAGAGAGAGAGAGAAAGAGAGAGAGAGAGAGAGAGAGGAGAGGAGAGGAGAGGAGAGGAGAGGAGAGGAGAGGAGAGGGAGGGAGGGAGAGGGAGAGAGAGGAGAGGAGAGGAGAGGAGGGAGGGAGGGAGAGGGAGAGAGAGGAGAGAGGGAGAGAGGGAGACAGAGGAGAGGATGGAGAGAGAGGAGAGGAGGAAGGGAGGGAGGGAGGGAAGGAAGGAGGAGAGGAGGGAGAGAGCGAGGGAGATGAAATGGCTTAAGCATTCATTTTGAGTAGAGAGACAGGTCCTATTAACATTTAACAGCGTTTGTGCAACTTGGTGCGGAGGTTATGATGCAAATGAGCAGGAATTAAAAGTGGCCAGGGCTTTGTCATTGATGGATTGCAGTCTGGCAGTATTCACACTTCCCAGTGTCCATCAGAGGCGATTACTGTGTAATTAAACCTTATTTCTGGACTCTCCAGCGCATAATTACTTTGTGAATGTAGCCATCATCTAAAAGCTACCAAAATGCTTTAGCATTTAGTCTTGCAGTCAGTTCTATTGGATTGTGTCAGATATAGCCATCAGACAGTGCAAAAGAACTGTCACTTTTAATAAGAGGCAAAAAATTAAATGAAACAGTACGCTTATTACAGAAAAATTAGGCTTTCAAGAGTCCTTTCTCTTATTTGCATAATTTATTCTTTCCCCCCCCTCACACCGCAAGCTTTAGGCAATTTCCCTCACATTTAAATAGATTGCACATTTAAGGCTACTTAAGGAAAATTATCACTTTGCATATTTTAATTGTTATGAAGGAAGTGATTTGAGAGAGGTCCGTGCCTCATCCTCTTGAGCCGGGCGCGGTGAAGCCGTCTGATTCAGCTGCACTGCGCTGCAGAGCCAGAGATAACCTCCAAGTTCACACACATCCACTCCAGTTTCATCAGAATGCAAATGAACCCCAGAACGCCATGACCACCGAATCTCTGATATTTACAAAATAGCCACTAATAACTCAAGTGTAAATTGTTTGACTCAACTTTATTTTCTCTTATCAGGACTGGGATTTTGCCCCTGGTCAAATGCTCTTGTTTGAAAATTCAGGAGGTGGGGCAGTGGGGAGACGGCGTCTGAGAGGGTCTGAGGATAGCAGGTAGATGAGGCCCAGAGCCCAAATGAAATGTGAAAATCCCACATGACATGTTTACTGCAATGTAACGAGTGAATAGGGAATAAAACAAATTGCCAGCAAGACAATATTCAAGGAGTTCACATTAACTGTGACAGCTATTTAATTCTGATATATTTATTGAAGCTCTATTGGCACTTACCCAGTCACAGTTAGCAACACAGAAGGGGAAGGAAGTTTTTCCACTTGCAGCAATAAAACTACTTAAGTAGTTATTTATTATCAATATAGGAATGCTATCAAAAGATTATTTTTCACTTAGATGATTTTATTTTTTTTGTAGCCTAACATGTAAGCTTTGGAGCCTGGCATGTGACACATATTATTCTAAAGGGCAGATATTCATTCAGTTTCAGATATTTAGTTTTAGCACTGCCATAAACCATAAACCTGTGGCACTGCACACATTTGTAATTATATTTTTTATTCAAGGTATTTCGGTTCCATTTCATCTATAATTCCAAAGCCAAAAGTGGCCAACGCTATCACGTGAAAACAGCTGACTAAAACGGTTACATTTCTGTAGTTATGCCTTTAATAATACTTTCACTGGAATTATTTCTGCCCAATGTTTATTTGCAAGGTTATGCGACAGGGAGTGAAATCGGGAGGACAGGCCTGTAAAAATGCATCCATTAAAACCCATACTAAACCCCAGACAGATTTACAGATGAAATAAGCATGGGGCACAAAACGCACCGCGACTTTCCTCCTTGATGTTAATTGTACAGCAGCTTCCTACGCATGTCATCTACTATATAATAATACCATGAAAAAAGAAAATCTATGCATAAAATGTACCATTTACATAAAAACCGATCCGAGCCTGTGGGGATTTCGAGGGGCTGAGGGTGATCATCCTGACGGTATCAGGAGGTGGGAAGTTGTTCATATCATTTTAATGAGGGTAGTCAAAACAAATCTATAAATTAATACTGGGATTACAATTATACAGCGAAAACTATGTTGGCATTTGTAAACTCAAACCTGGCGTGTTGTGCATGCATTGGTCTTTTACAAGACAAACAATCTATGAAATCAAATGAATATGCATCATTTTAAACAACTGTGTCCAAATGCAACCGTGATCAATAAGAGGTGAAACTAAAACACTTTGCATTTTCAGAAAAACATTTTTATTCAATACTTCAATGTATTTTGTAATGTATCTTGAAGTAGATGAAAATACATTAACGTTGACTGTAGTTATGGCAACACACACACATAGAAACATGTACTGTATGCGGTGCATTTAAGTAAGTATATATCATTAGCAAATGTACATTAAGTACACATACCTGTATGTGCAAGTTTATTTTCTGTACATGTGTATGAAATGTAAAAATTTGAAATTCACATAATCTTAGTGTTGCCTCTCACACTGCAGATAGAAGTGGAAGTGAACATCCATTCACACCGACATGCGCACAATTCACAAAAGATTAAATCAATTTAATATAGGTAAAGAAAAAAGAAGAAAAAAATAATAATTTGCATTTGAAACCTTGTAGAAGACCTACACAGTCCACATTAACGATACCAAAGTGTGGTATGATGAATAGATGAAGTCAGAATCTCTTGTACTGCAGTGTGGATTATCACAACCTGACAGGCCAGGCTTTGTTGTGCCTTTTCTCATTTGGGACACTGCTGTTCAGTGTAAGGACAGTCTTTCTGAGGTAGACTGTTCAGTTCAAGGGCAAGCTTTTTAAATGTTGAAGCTTTTTACGCATTACGGTTTTTATCTTCCTTTTTCCATTTCTTTTTTCTTTTTATTTTCTTTTTGTTTTTTACAAATGCATGACATTCAAAACGACAGAACATAAGTACTACATGTACAATATGTAGCAATGAGGTAGAAATGGTTATAAAGAACGTCTGAATATAAAACAGATAAGACTACATAAAGATGAATTTAACATCTAAAGCAGTTCTGTACAAAACACACCTATGGGGATACTGACAGATGTGGAAAAACTAAATTCAAGTGATTAAGTTGTCAACAATGAGAGAGAGGGGGGGGGAGGAAAGAGATTGAATGTGCTTTTCAAACTTTCAGTTGTTATTTTTCACACTTGGCCTGTCACATTGTTATTGTAAAAACGTTCACATCTATTTCTAAAGTTCTGTACATTGAGGAAAGTGTTTCATGGTTCAGTGTTTCATGGTTCAGTGTTTCCCTTTGTGTTTCCATTGTGGCTGTAAATGCTGAAATCCTGGAACTTGTTGAACAGCTCTTGATAGTAACAAGTACACGTGTGTGTGTGTGTGTGCGCTCACACGTGTGTGTGTGCGCTCACACGTGTGTGTGTGTGCGCTCTCACAAACGTGACGTTTCACCAGTTTGCTGTGCCGTTGTTCCGCTTCATCTCAACAGCAGCACTCGAGATGACACGACACACACGGATCAGAAGCTGTTGTGTTTGTCGCTTTTCTGTGTCGTCCGAAAGAAATCCTGACGTCATGTGGCAGTTGTTTCCGTTTGTGCGGTTTGGACCATTTTCATGTTTTGCCGTTGCGTCGCGAAATTTGACCACAAATGATGAGCAGGCTAGAAAGAGATGTAAGAGCAGTTCACTTTGGCTTCAAGATAGATTTTAAAACTAAAATGTATATTATGAAAAAAAAGTGCATTTGATGTATTACATGTTTGCTGATATAATCCTACAGGTTTGTAATGAAGCCAACAGAAAACAAACCAAAACTTAATGCTGAAATAAATTCCTGATTGAAATTATACACTACAGACCATGAAGGAACATTTCATCATAAAGTATCTGATCAGAATGTGAAACATACCCATTAACAATATTGTTACAAGAGTATGTTACATTCAACACTATTGACTGTAAATTTTCCGATACGTTTCAAAGCTTTTCGTTAAGTCAGGTGTGTTTAGCCACACAGCTGCTATGGAGAGCATAACGATTCAGCCTTCAGCACAGGAGATCAACTCGCTGCTCTAGCAACAGTGCTTATTTAGGTAGAGATTAAGTGGATTAAAACATGACAGATTTAAGATATAAGCAAATATAAGATTTAAGATTTCACATTTGGATAAAAGCATGTGCTAAATGAATCCAAAGGAAGAGCCCATTCTGAGACATCCATGTCCAGTGGAACCTTTCCCTGTGCCAGTGCTTTGTTAAAGAACAAGAAAAGAAAAAAAATACATTCAGGATGAAAGCCTTTACTTGCTCATGCGGTTGTCAGACCGTGGACTGTGGGTTTGGTGATGTACCATTGCAGTGTTAGCCAATGCTACCAGCCACTTATTGTGCTGCTAGTGAATACTGTGTGATGTAGCAGCAGGCAAAGCACTAACTGAAGCCGATTTACAGATGAGCAGCTTTTATATTTGTAGGTTTTTCTTTCTTTCCTTGGTAAGCTTCACGACTAAACAAGCAACCTGGTGTGTCATTCTGCAGCCCCCTTGACTTTCACTGTGAGATAAATAACACACTGAGGTAGGAAGTGACTTGGGGAATGCGTAATCCTTAGTTTTCATTAATGATAAAAGAGCAGTGGGATGGAATGATCTAGCTTGGGGGAACACACACTCTGGCTTGACAGAACAGACTACACCCTTCCTATCTACAAGGAGAAATAAAGCTGCTTCAATGTTTTGACAAATACCTATATCCTGTTCTCTCCGATATACAAACGTTGAACTGAAAGGGCAAAACTGGAACGTGAGTTCTGTCTCTTGGTTATGTGGATAGAGGCCAGTCAATAAGAACGGGGGAAGCCTAATTCCTTCATCCCTGCAACTTATCAGATAAGACTAGGTCCATGATGGGATTCTTCACTTAAAATGATACATTTCAAATAAGAGGATGAGCAAACATCTGCTTATTTTCTCCCATATACTCCAGAATTCCTCTGGTACATTCAATGTCATAACCTTGCCATGGTAGCCAGTCGTGGTACAACAACCTTCTATTTTTACATGACACTAATTCAAATGCAATCCTAATGCTCTTAGCAGGGTGTAGTGCTTTAACACAATCTTCTGAGGTACTGTACATATCACAATCACTTTCCTGAGTTTCAAAATGAGAGAACATGAAAATCAATGATTCCTACAAATTAAGAGTTCAGATTACCAGTTCACAGAGTCCACAAAAACAAACACAGTTGTGAGATACTATTTATGAAAATGGGTAGAGGGGGGACGGGGGCTAAATTTTGTATTTTTGTCTCATATTAAAGCTTTTTTTATATTAGCACATGCCACCAATGTAGATTGTGAGGCGAAGAAATAACGAGGACCAAAATAAAGGAGCACCCACCTCAGGCACTTGATAGCAAATTAAATCTCAAGAACAGCAGAATTATATACATACACACACACATACACACACAGGGATTTCATCAGTTCAGAGCGATGTGAGCAGTACTTGGCTTCGGCAGAAGCAAGCATAGAAATACCATTTCCCTACTGTTAAATGTGCCGACCGCCAGCATGTGTCTAAAGCCTGTGCCTGTGTTTTATCCAGGTCTATACTGGGCTGTGCATTTGCTGCACCGAGGGTTTAAGGGCACCTTAACCTGTCCTTTCTTCTGTCCCAGCAGGGGGGAGCACACAGCACAGTATGAGGATCGCTCACACAGTCTCACAACAGCTTCCCCTCATTGACTACAACCAAACATTTTATTCCATTCGGTGTACGTGTCGAGTTCCTTCTGTGAAATGCTGGGCTGGAATTTGCAAAAGACGTTGTCGAAGTCCTGGTACGCCACGGCTCTCATCTGGCTGGGGTGCATGGCTGAGAGGTCGCTGGCGGGGAGGCTGTGGAGGGAGCCCACCACGGCCTCCTGGCACAGCCTGGCCACGTCCAGCCCAGAGAAACCCTCGGTCCTCTGGACCAGCATCGCCAGCTCCTTGTCACTGAGGCAGTAGTTGTGCTGGGAGAGCAGCTGGCCGATCATGTGATGGCGGGCGGCCGTGTCAGGCAGGGGGACGAGGAGGCGCCTGGCAAAGTACCTCCGCAGGGCGTCGGGGATGTCCTCGGGCCTGCTGCTGGAGCACACCACCAGCACGTGCTCCTCGGACGACGCCAGCAGGCTGTCCAGCTGCATGAGCAGCTCGCTCTTGATGCGGCTGGCGGGGCCGTCGTCGCTCTGCTGGGCCGACAGCAGCACGTCCACCTCGCTGATGAACACCACGGCCGGCTGGCGGCAGCGCGCCACCAGGAAGGAGGCCTGGACGATCTTCTCGCCGTCGCCCGGCCACTTGGTGACCAGGGCGGAGCCGCTGAGGCGTAGGAAGGCGGCGCCCAGCTGGCTGGCCATGCAGCGGGCCAACAGAGTCCTGCCTGAGCCCTGAGGTCCAAACAGGAGCAGGCTCCGAGGTAACGAGGACAGTCCGCTGAACATGTCGGGCCGAAGGATGGGCCAGAGAATCTCTTCTTTGATGGCGGCTTTGGCCAGATCTAGACCCGCAATGTCACTCCAGTCCACCGGGGGCACCTGTTGGAGGATCTCGGTGGTGACCATCTCCACCAGGTTGGCGTCGCTGTTCTTCAGCTGTTCCTCCGCAGCGTGTGTGGATGAGGTAGCGGTGCCGATGTCCGACCCGGCGATGGAATGCGCGAGGTGCTGTCGGTGTTCCTCGCTCGGCTCGCTCATGAGCGGGGACGGGAACTTCCCAAAGGAGTCGCACGGGCGCAGGCCGCCGTTTTTGGTTGCTCCGTAGGGCGGGGGAGTGGGCGCTCTGCCGGACTGACCGCTACATTTTCTTTGCAGATCAGAGGATATCGGCTGCTTCGTGGGCTTGAACGCTAGAGATGCCGCCTCGGCATTCCTGTCAAACCCGTTCCCTCTGCCGCCGTCTGAGAGGCCGCCGTCTGCTATCCTGTACATGGGGCTCTGGGAGGAACTCTGTTGGCTGTAGTTGAAATGACCATAACTGGAGTCCATATCTCCGTGGCCGGTCATGTAGAAAGCTTTTCTTTTCAGCGAGTTGGCCGAGCTGCCGTTCAGAGGAGTTGGTGTGATCGGCGCATGGTTGTGGGACTGGTAGGTGTAGCCGGGGAGGGTGGAGGGGGGGAGGGGGGTGGGGGCGGCGATCCCGGAGGGCAGGTAGGCGGATGGAAGGGGGCCTCCCCCCGGGCTATAGCCTGGGGCGACAGCAGTCTGGGGGGGATACCCTGTGGAGGGGTAGTTGTAGTTGGACAGGTTGGGGGGGCCCGCGTTGTAGCTGGGCACCAGTGTGGGGGGAGGGGGAGGGGGCGGAGGGGGAGGCTGCAGAAGCCCGGCGCTGTGCAGCGGGGAGGGGTGAGGCGAGGGGAGGGCCGGGGTGGTCTGCCCGCTGTAACTGCTGTGCAGGTAGGAGCCGTTGTAACCGCCGGCGTATTCCTGAGAGGACAGGGCCGAGTGGATGCTAGCGACCGCGTGGCTCCCACAGTTGCTGCTGGAGTAGCTGGCCTCGGCCAGGCTGCTGACGGCCCCCGGGGAGCTGCCTATGCTGGCAGACACGTCTGTGGGGGGCAGGGCAGCTGTCATCCCAGCTTTGCTCACAGATACAACATCTGGAGCGCAGTTCATGGGGTAAATCCCCTCCTGCCAGGAATCGCTCTCCGACTTGCGGCCGTTCATGAGTCCCGGCGTCCCCTCGGCGTAGGAGCACAGCAGGGCCCTCTCGCCCGGGCCCTCCAGGAGGCCCGAGTACTTCTCCGCGTATTTCTTGAGCAGGTTGGAGGCGGTGAGGGCGGAGATGTCGTCATTGGCCCAGGCGTACTGGTAGGTGCGCTGGAGGTGCCCGCGGTAGGCCTCCACTTTGTGAGCAGGGGAGCGGGTGGTGGACGAGATGTCAAAGTGCTGCTCGGCCCACTGCGCATGCTCTGGGGTCCACTGCATCTTTAGGCCTACACAGTCCACAGGGAGAGAGAGAGATCAGTCACGACGAGCTGTCTGCATCAGCTAAGGCACAAAACAAGGCATGAGAGGGTTAATGGCTGTCATTTTGTCAATGGACTTAAAGAAGGATGAAAGGAGCAAATGTTGATTTTCAAATGTCTTTCATTTGACCAGGCATGCCAATTAAAAACCTCCGTCTCATTTACAATAATGGCCTGGCAAATGTCTAGAAAGCGGACTCAACACTTATTGAAAACTTGAAACAGTGGTGACAATGACCATACGGTCTAGCAGATGATGAGCTGGTCAACTGGAAGACGAGGTTTGGATTCCCACCTGGCACACTTAAAACACCTTGGGAAGACAGAAGAAACAACTACAATCCCAGAAGCTTCCTAAACCCAATCTAACCTGGCCCCCACTAAGTGACAGTCCCCTCATCCAGACACCCCTAGAAGAAGCCTTGCTGGAGGAGGAAGTGTCAGGCTAGGTGTGGATGGGGGACCCAACACCTGGTTAGCACAGTATAATGCAGCCAACACAGCCCAGACTGACACAGACATCGGCAGGTCAGTCTATAATCCAAGTCTCATCTGAGCCATTCCGAGACAGTCTCAGATCTGCTCGGAGGCGAGCGGCGAAGCAATCTTCCTGGCAGCGCTCTGCTGCTTTCATCACACCGACGGCTCAGCCTGGCGTGAATCACAACAGTGTGTCTCCAGCGCGCCTCTCCGCGAGCCAGGAGGGAAAACACCTCCCTCATCTTCCTCTTCTCTTTGCTGGGATGCCTGCAGGGTTCACGAGATTAATCCTAAACCCCATCTGCAAATGCAAGTAGTTACATATGCTGTCATCTAAGTCTAAGCCAGGGATTAGCACAGAGAGTGTATAGCCCCAAGAACAGTGGAGTGATTATAGTTGAAAACAATCATAGCGAACGTATGGACACACGCAAGCTGTCACACACACACACACACACACACTCAGTAATACATCCGCAGTTATATGACTGATGACCACAGTGTGTGGTCAGGCACCATGACCACAGCGCCACATCACTGGCCTCTCCTGCGCTGCAGTGGGGGTCTCCTGCCCATCTTCACTAACCAGACGATGCTGTACAATACCTAATACTCCTGTAGCTTAAATCCCAATCGTAGGATTTAGGCAATAAACAGTTCCCTTCCAGGGGCGGATTAGAGCGCGGTGTCTGTCTGGTAGGAAAGAGACGTGGACTCCCTTCTGACTCCCTCCCCCAGACGCCACACTAGACACCAGCAGCTAATTAGCAGGATGATGCTGTGCTAATTGTGTTAATTTACAAGGTTTTAGTCAAAGAGATCCATGCTACAACTCACACGGTTGTCAGCCTTCCAAGCTAATGATTAGGAAAAGCCCAAGGCAAAGACCACTGGCAGAATGGCACACAGCCGCCATGATACCGTGTACCACTCAATCTGCTCAGAGTAAACACAATACACTCCACTGGAGGACTGGAGGAACCACAGAGGAAGAGATGAACACACAGACAGACACTTCTGCTATGGTTAAAATGAACAGGAAATAGTAGAAGTAGCTAAGTAATATATATATATATATATGTATGAATGTATAAAAAAATTTATATATATAAAAATTCTGGGGAGTTTAGTTGTACCCACAGAGAGGGTTTGAAGTGAGACTCCCTTCGGAACGTCAAGAGTTTCCTTCTCTGCAGACCTTTGTGCATGAATCCTCTATTTAGAGCAGCTCCTTTTAAAGTGTGTAGGTGGGCACAGTACATAGCAAGGGAAAGACATTTCAAGTGCTAATACATTTTCTAACAGTACAAGCTGAAGAGCCTTAAACGGCTGTAGGTTTCATCCTACCAGTTAAATGGCTTTTATTGAACTACCTGCTGCTTACTGTCAACTAGAAAACAATCTGGAATTAGTATGTTCTTAGTATGTTCTCTTCTCATGGATATAATAATAAATACATTCAAAAAGGTTATCCATACTTATTTGGGCAGAGACCTGGAAAGTGTTGACTGTTAAATCTAATCGCTATCACGATTGTTCACAAACGAACGCACATGTGGAGTGTGAAGTCTTTTTTTTTTTCTCTTCTGTTTTTTTTTCCTTTTACAGTAAATCCCCTCAGTACAAAGTGCCACTTTGGACAATCAGAGAGGCGCTCCTTTACAACCCTGGGCAGCACCAGCTTAATGACATGGAAACCAGAGAAAAGAAGAGCGATTTAAATACAGCAGGGTGGAGCGAGCTCAGCGAAGCATGGAGGCAGCCGAGGAGAGAGAGGGCCATTCCTCTCCATGTAAGAAGGAGGGTAACAGCACTTAAGTTCCCCAGAGTGTGAACGTTGGAGAACGGTATTCTCTTTCCCTGTCAACAATCACAAGTGCCTACAGCATGCAGCAGCTGCTCCTGCAGTGTGCTGGGCTTCAGCTTGGTGAGGCCTTTCAGCATGTTTGTGTGAGTACACTCAACAACCACCAACAGGTAACGAGCACATTCAAGGTGATGACATCCAGTCGGGGCCACTGAACAGACGGACGCAAACCTGTCTCTCTGTCTGGGAGACAAACCCAAGGTGCTCTCCTGCAGACACCGAGACGTCATGTTTACATTCCAGATGAAGCATCAGAATGCTCTTCTTCTCCTAATCGTGTGTTTGTTACCACGACAGACATGGGATCTGGATTAGCATCATTAGCCAGAACGCTCTTCATTCTTCGTGGAAATACACCAACAATCACAGGCTCCTTTGTCTTCCTTGGGATAATTACTGACTGTTCCATTAGTGGAATGTTTTCAGATGGCCTTAGGGCTTCGGCTCAAATTCATCTGATTAGTGAGAAGAAGATGCTTGTGTGTTTTAGAGGTCTATTCTGGTGGAGATGGTCTATTCTTTGCAATACAATACATCAAATGTTTTTGTTTTAAATGCTAAAATGACCAATGGACCGACACTTGCTATTTTAAATCAAGATGGGTAATGGATCTCTTTGATATTTGAAACTTGTTACATAACGAACACATCCTATGATGAAGCCTACAGCCGTTTGCCAAGTGACGTGTGATATTGCACAGCGTTTAATTTCTTCTACTGTGATCATTGAGAATGAAACAGTGATGCTGACCTTTTAGGGAACTATTAATCTTGGTAGCCTTGGCCGTTTGGAAGCAAACAGGAACTGGCTTCCACTCTCTCCATCCAATCTCCCAGTGCCTAAATTGGACCGCCGCTTGCACAATTCTCTATTCATTACTGTGCTGCTGAAAGGAAGCACAGAGGTGGCAGAGCACTTTTCTTTTCCTTTTTTTTGTGCGTGTGTCTGTGTGTGCGTGTGTGTGTGTCTGTGTGTGTGCGTGTTTGTAGGGAGAAAGAGGGGGGATGGGAGAGAGAGAGGTGGAGAGAGAGGGGGGGAGAGAGAAAGGTGGATAGACAGAGAGAGAGAAAGGGAGAGAGAGAGAGAGAGACCAAATGCCTTCTAGGAGGATCCCAAGCATAAAGCGCTGGACTTTTCTCCATCTTTTTTTCTTTTTTTTGGGGGGGGGGGGGGGGGGGGAAGAGACAGACAGGGGGAGGGAAGAGGTAGCTGTCGTAATTGAAACGTGGCCTAATCAGACTCATTATCATTTTCGGCAATTTGCACCACCAAAGATGCTTATTAGGTAACTGTGTTTAATAAGCTGCTCTTTGGAAAACTAACTGTAATGAGCTCTTTAAAGTCAGACTTGAACGTGATTATTCACTGGAAGTGTTTTTCCGGGCTAGAAGCAGACTGGTACATTTAGTCATGTACAATGTCATAATTAAGCTGCACCAACTCTGCACTTCACATCGCACAATAGGCCCAGCTGAAGCAGGAGACACACTGAAAAATATTTATAATTACTGATCATTACAGCCCTGGGATTTTCATCGGCGGATGTAAACATAATTATGAGAGCTTTTGCTTTTATACTGCACACTCAGGCCGCTCGATGTGACAAGCGTGCAGATACTGCGGACAGTCGGTAATTACGTTTATAAATAAAAACAAGCTCGTATTTAAATTCACTTGAGAAATTTCAACTGCGTGCAACGGCAGCCCTTTAATGCAATGTGTCGTGGTGATCGCTGGACCAACTCAATCCCATTCATCTCACATATCAAGTTAAGACCATTTAAACTCAATTTACAGATCCATGTGACAGTAATTCCAATGAATCTTTGTGCCGCAGGACACCATTTAACCCCTCATTTAGTAAAGGAACGCCGTCCTCAGTCACTGTCTTTTTCACTGGTTTAGTCCATACGTTTCCCAGTCCAACCAGTCTGACAGCTGACGCACTACCGCAGGAAACAGAGATTTCTCCAGCCGCGGGGCGCTACAGTACAAATGAATCACGCTGTGATTGTCGCTGCGCTGTAACAGTATGAGTAACAACGCAGACCCCTCCAGACAGCCCACGTACCCGCAGCCTCCTCTCTCCACGCCACACAGAGCAATCACAGATATATTACCCATTCAATTACGTGGAACGGCATGTAATAATGGAGTAATGTTGCTGTTACTGCGCACTGCATAGTAATCAAATGTTTAACGTTGTTAAGATGGTTTGGGGAATTTGCTTTCATAGACACAGTTATTTTCTTACACATTGTAGAACAGGCTCTACCATCCAATTATGCTATTCAGCAATGAGTTAAGGGTCTTAGTTAAGTTAAGGATGTTGCACAGACTGTAATGCTTTTGAACCAATTATGAGGTAAGGGAGAAAAAAAAGCTTTTAATTTGACCTGTTCACTGACCCCTGTATGGGACTTCTCTGAAAAACATAAATATTTCTGATCATTAGAAAACCAGAAGACCATAACAGCGAAAGTGTACCGTTGCATTGTGCTTCAAACATTCAGCTTGTCCAAACTAATTAAAGGCAGATTTGAGCTGCATGGCCTGCGAGTGCCTGCCGCACTTCAGAGAAAACACTTCTCACTACGACGACAGAGACATCTGACTCTCCTGTCATCAGGTTCTGCTGGGCTGGATGTCTCCGAGAGTGCGGTTCCTGTTCCTGTGATAGCAGAACCCTGGAAGACAACCACCGACACATGACACCGACTAAAACCACACAATTATTCCTGAACAACAAACACAGCCAGTAATGCCAGGCTCCGCCTCAGAGGACAGTGAGCCAATCCCTGGTTGATCAAGCCCATGCCGACCCCAGCCAAACCTGAGAGAGATGGATGTAAACACAAGGCGCACTTATCTTTAATGCAGTTGGCCTGTCAGTCAAGCAGTCAATTTCCCATGACAAGGCCCCCTCTTGGTAATCACAGTAATATTCATGATGCTATTCTCAGAGAGGCATGTGCAGCACACAGAGCATGGCGTGACAGAGCTGTAATCATTTCAATCTGGTAAACACGGATTATTCCTTTCAGACGCCTCTGTCCTCTGGTGATACAGTCCTCCTCGACGCTGATTCCTGCCTGCCTGCCTGCCTGTCCCAGAGGATTGAGCCACAGGAACGACACACAGTGGCATTTACCCAGCGCAGGTGGGCAGGTTGTTAAACACTGGTGTAAACAAACAGGACTCAAAAGTCTCGAAATAAACTTAACTGCCGTTCAACTCCAGTCCAGACACAATTACAGTATATGTGGACAGATTTTTGTGGTTAACGTACATTCAGGGGAGAAATGTACATAAAAACTCACAGGTTGTTGGGTGCTGAGAGTCAAGCCGAACACAACGAACATGTTGGAATGTTGGTTCTGTGTTGTCACCCTATTAGACTCTGCACTCTGTGTGACTTAGAAGGATTTCCTTTTGTTGACCAGTTCAAGGCAAACGTGTCGTAGTGTTCTCTGCTCACGGCAGCATGTTGTGGTGCGATCCTGTTCCCTCAGATGACAGGAACAGAGCAAGAGAGATCCTTCACCTCCACCACGGTCATCCATCAGAACAAAGAAAATGAGCTAATTATTGGGCCAAGACACAATGCACATTGTGGTAATTATAAATCATCACACACAGTGATTTTCTGATATTAAGTGGTTGGTAAAGTACTTACAGGGCATGCGTCGTATTTCAAGCACACACAATATATGTGCACATGACAGCAGGGAATGTAATGGCTATCCATTATCTTATATTGCTAGCAATAATCATTTTCAAGTGCCTCATTTCATGAAGACCGGCCCATTAGATGGTTAGCTACAAAGACTCTCATAATGAAGGGAATCCTAGATAACAACCCAAAAGATCATTTACAAGACAACGTAATGGAAGCACTACGATAGTCAGTTAGTGACCTTTGTTCCTATTACTTTATGACTCTTTCCAGGAGAAACAAACAAAAAAAAATGTTTTGTAAAAATGACGGTACAATACATCTAAAAGCACATTCACGTCCCTCTGAATCATAAATACATGATCTGGAACAGCTTTACATCAAAATGTTGTGTTTGCTGGTCAGTGTAAGCACAGTCCAGCGCCGCTATGTTCTACCACAGGAGACACAGACAGTAGGACACGCCTGTCAGCTCCACCCTCTCCATCCTTCATCGTCTGGGATAGAAGGAGGAAACAAGAACACCACCCTCATACCTGCTCAAATCTCCTGGCAACCACACGGCAACATACCTTACACTTCCATCATAGCTGCGAGCTGTTTTACACACTTAACTTCATGGCTATTTCAAAGATTTCTATACCACCGTAAAGTACAGCATACATTATGACCTCTGTATTAATCCCACGGTAGAGAGATGAATCATTCTCATTATGTAAATCTCTCGCACATACAGGGGTACCACTTGTCCTGTTTTATCAGCCTCTATAGGCTAATGGGCCTAGTTAAAGTGAAGCTTGCATTCAAAGTTCCCAAAGCTAACACTGCAGAACACTAAACACCAAACATCAGGAAACCCTCAACACTGCGGAAAATGCTGTGATGTAACAATGTGAGAATGTGTACACTAAGAAGTGTGTGTGTGTGTGGTGTGTGTGTGTGTGTGTGTGTGTGTGTAGGTGCGTATTTCCGTATTTTTTCCCATCCGTACATCCAGTACTGCTGGAACTTTTTTCAGGCCTCACATTAGTACTTTAGCCAACGTGCTGGAGAACAATACACACTATGGTATACGCATGTGAAGAGGTAGTGTTGGCGAAGACAACACAGTGGAAAGTCTCTGTTAACAAGCCTCCTTCCAAGGGACCAGGGAGATATTCCCAGGAGAGACCTAGCATCTGGACTAGCACACCTCTAACGGTATTGATCTGTCATTTGTAAACAAACTCACTGAAGCCTGCAAAGTTTAAAGCTGTTCTAAGCCAAGTAAAACAGGAATATGTGTGACTGTATATGAGTGCTGGAAACGGTCGTGGATAGAAGCTTGAAAGTCCAGTAACGAGCACCTTTTATTTCATTTATCAAAGTTTTTTGTATTGAGATACGAGTTACATTCAAGCAGTGAAACAAAACCTAACTAAATTGAAAAAATTACACTTACAGTTGATCTGACCCAGGGCCTAAACAAATCTGACTACTGATTGACCTGAATATACATTTCAAATTGTTAATTTGAAATTAACACAGCAAGAGTGTTCATCTTACTCTAGGAGTGTTTATCTAGGTCCAGTCCATGACTCCAGTATACACTTCCGGTGTTAGATTAACACTTTGAAATTAGCTGTGTAGCTTTCTAGAGACATGAGTGTCTTGTATTGTCCCTTTCGCCTTGTCATGCAGCACATTAAGAGGCCGAGAGCATGTCTGTGGTGTCATCTCTCTGTCCCAGTGATGCTCATTAAACCTGGACTCAGTAGGCCAAAAGCAGAGCCATGGAACCCTCCTCTTTTCTGATCTAAGGCCTCCCACCCCCTGCATCACCAGACCCAGACTGGGATCATGTTCCCTCTTATTGAATGTAATAGAGTTGCCACCACAACAGGTACACAGTGTAGCAGCACAATGCTGATGAATACTCAGAGGTCTTATTAGCTACCAGACTGCCTTTGGGTAGTTCAACTGGCCTTCCTTGACTTCCACAGAGAGCTGTAGAAGGGAAGCAGAGGTTTGCAGAGTCTTAAACTCTGCTGGAGGACAACTACTCTCCCCCTCCTGGGAGCGCTTACACACTTCAAAGGAGAGGAGAGGAGGACTGCGACCTTGCTACATGAAGGCTCATTGACCAAAACCCCACTCTCTCACCAACAGAACCATTCCCAAAAGCCCCACCACCTCCCCAATC
Source organism: Osmerus mordax (assembly GCF_038355195.1). Lineage (NCBI taxonomy): Eukaryota > Metazoa > Chordata > Actinopteri > Osmeriformes > Osmeridae > Osmerus > Osmerus mordax. The sequence goes on from NC_090051.1 coordinate 1,306,567, forward strand.
CATCCCCAAAGGCCGCCCCAATGAAGCGAGCTCTGAACTGCGAAGGGAACAACTGGCATGGAGGAAAAAGAGAGCATTCTGGTTGGACTTAAGGCTCTTATCACATTCGTCCCTCATCTGATTTTGACTGTGCTGCAACAGCTTAATGGCACCAGGAGCTAGTCATCTCATTTACAAACCATAGGACCGGCCCCATTGGAAATTAACAGATTACCTTATTCACTGGGCCGATTCACCGCTGTTATTACTTCACACTTCCACCCATTACATCCCAGGCCAGTTGGGAACTGCTGGACAAGGAGGAACTCCTCGGTAATGATCATCTGATTCCTGAGAACAGACTGCTGATGCAGAACATCAGGTCACAGGAAAGTCTGTATGGATTGTTGTTTACAAGGTGTGCAGCTTGACCAGGCCTCACCGCGGGCCGGCCACGGCCCTGTTCCTCCTAGCACACCGCGCTGAACGCTGAATGAGGAAACACAACCGACGCGACTGACATGACATCTTCCGACACAGCAGCACAGATGTGTCCAAGCCCCTGTTCTCGCACCGTCGAGGACAGACGTTTCGAAGCATTCGTCTGAATTTTCTAGAGCGTCTCCTCACCATCGCCAGACTATAGAAGGGTCGGTCATATCTTGGTTGGGTTTTCAGCAAACACAACACACACTCCCCCAGACTAAGGCAGAACCCGCTGGTACACCTCCCCCCCCTCCTCCTCCTTCCCTCTTCCTCTCAGCCGGACATCTCCACACTGATCTGTGTAGCAGCACACTACCAACTCATCTTTCCTTCTGCCAGAAGCACTCTCATCTTCTTTCCTGAGCGGGTCTAATTTCAGCCAAAAATGAAAAGAGGGCCCAGTTTGATAAGACTGATCTTATCGTCTGACAATGAGAAGCAGTTTCAATCTAAAAAGGAACTACACAACAGTGACTGGAAATGTACCTTCACCAAAGTAAGAACTGTGCAGCCATCGATTAAACCACAGACCCCTTCAACCCTTTGTCTTTCATTTCTTTTTTTATCAGCATCTTTCGTTTTACTCAATTACTGTCCTTGCTTTACAACAATTAAAGGGCTGTAATTGAAAAGATCGGATTCAGCTGACCTGAACTAAAGGAACGTTGTCTGCGACCACAACTAACTTTCCCCCTGAAGCCTTCCATGGTGACTACTGACTGAGCTGTTGCAAGGTCAGTTCTCCAACACAGGCCAGACAAAAGGTGAAATGAGACAACTGAGGCAATTTGAGGTCAATATGAAATAGAAATCTCTCCGCTATACTGTAATAAAGTTACTGAATTGCCGTCGACAAAGTTTCAAGGGGAACTTTTACAAGGAGAGAGTTGTCCGGGAGATTGGTTCGCCCACCGGCACACATTATACAGAGCTGGATGTCCACAGCGTTGTGGACATGATCACTACGGTAACTTCCAGGGTCTCTATGTTCAACTCTCTGTCTCTGTCGCTCTGTTCAACCATACATTTCACATCATGAAATGTATGGTTGCTGCGTTTTTTGCTCTCTTAGCTACTACTGTCTGACGCCAATCCCAGAGGACTTGAACTGACAGTTCACAGAGACACTAAAGACTAAAAAGACAATCACTAAGCAAATGCAAGTGAGGCCAAAGGAGAAACGAGCAGCTTACTGACTGACAAACGAGCACAGAGACCGGTGGAAACACAATGCTCTCGGCATTCTGTGCATCTCCTTGAAAAGTCCTTGAGACCTATAAACCTCGTTCTGTTCGTTTATCAATATTCATCTCTTCACAGGAATAATGGCAAGTTAACCTACAGATATTCTAACCGATGAAGTACTGTACCTTTGTTCTCTAACAAGTATGTATATACTGTATAAGTAAGGCTATATATATAGGGAGTCAGGTGGCTGAGCGGTTAGGGAATCGGGCTAGTAATCAGAAGGTCGCCGGTTCGATTCCCGGCCGTGCAAAATGACGTTGTGTCCTTGGGCAAGGCACTTCACCCTACTTGCCTCGGGGGAATGTCCCTGTACTTACTGTAAGTTGCTCTGGATAAGAGCGTCTGCTAAATCACTAAATGTAAATGTAAATATATACTGTATAACAAGGCTATATATACTGTATAACAAGGCTACATATACTGTATAACAAGGTTGGTATTGGTACCTCTTGGTTTACATGTCCCCCAGCTTCCAGCTCATTGGTCAGCCTAATAGGCAGGAATGGGAGCCGTTGGCTGTGAGGTGCTGATTGGGCGATGGGTGGCGTACAGCCAACTGGGTTCACCCCTGCAAGACGTGTGGGCAGAGCTGATGAGAGGGGAGACGACTCACCAAGACTTCAGCCATTTGAAAGAAATGAGGCAAGAAGGAAAGGGATGAAAAACAGGCTCAGAACATCCTTCTGTGAAACATTGTGAAACGAGCAAGAAATGATTACTGGTGAAACAAGACTTTTCATGCTTGAGACAAGAAACGGCCTTGTTAAAAAAGAAAATAGAAGGTGACTTGTGACAAATACTGATGTTTTATTTAGATTTGATGGATTATAAATTTTGTAAAATACTGCTGATTTTCTCTCTCAAATGGTCAGCGTTACAGCAGCAGTAACCACACTCCTGCGATTCTAGAACAGTCAGAGTGAATTCAAAACAAAGACGCCCGCAACGAACAAACATCTCATTAAATGGACATAGGGGTATAGTTACTTCTCCTTTCACTAACAGTTGAACCTGAAAGTGCTGCATTTGCATGCTCTGAGTTTTCCCAATTAAAAGCTAATTAATTAGACACAATTCTATTAAGAAACAAATCCCACTCATCAATATACACAACCTAAGGTCAGCCATTCCTCAAATGTGAATTGGCTCCAGGCATCACTTGAACCCAAGAATAGCACAATAGTGCTGTTAGGAGTGGAGAAGAACCAGCCTGGACCTGCTCAGAGGTGCAGAATCTCATCAGTACCGATAAAGTGTTTCTTTCTTTATTTCTAGCCAGGGAGCGAAATCAGCAAATGAGGATCTAACATTCAGTGTGCTGCTTTCCCACATGAAAATCAAGCACAAGAAGCAAGCAGGCTAACCAACGGCAAACAGACCCCAGATGACCACAATAACCAATGGCTAAGGAACACACCATGAGCCTATCACACAATCTTGTGTTTTTTTTTCAAAACATATCCCTGATTTATTCGTTTTCAGTCCTGATTCTATTGCGGGCTGTGTGCATAATGCTGTGCAGCTCTGCTCCTGGATGCTGGGAGCTCCCTTGATGAATAGTCAACAGCCCGACTAAATATGCGGGTGTAATGTTCACGAGGCAATCACATGGCTCCTTCATTTGGGTATGCATGAAATAACAGCAACCAACAGGGAGCTCTCTGAGTTTCAAACATCTGAGGTCAGCCACATACCAGCAGCTTCCACATGTGGAGCCAGTGGTCACTGGGCTCTGGGATACACACCCTCCACGGCCTGATGACATCACAGCCTCTATTTCCAGAGTGAGGGTTGTAACAGTGACCCGCGTGACCTCTGACCCTGAGCAGCCTGGAGCGCAGCACAGCCAAACTCTTCACTCTTTTGCAATTATTGCCAATGTTCTTTGAAAGAGCGGTACAAACACTCCACACAGCATGTGCGTCTTGTCCTCATGCCAGATGATTTGCATCCTTTTTATTCATATCTTTGACTTGTTTGTCAATGTATTCAGCGCCGGTTTCAAATGTAATGTTTTCTCTCTGAGGTCCGGGGTTGAGGAGGAGGGGAGGAGGCAGGGAGCTCCCAGCCCGGGTGTCCACCAGCCTCATGTCTCCAGTCATCTGTCACTAGTCTACATACACACAATGACACTTTCCCTCTCTGTGGGAACCCGTTGTCACAGCTTGGCCGCCAGTGGAAGCTGACTGGGTGCTGAACGGTCTCCAACAGGTACCTCTAGGGATCCACATTACAGCCTGGTGACAGACTGACAGACACCGCCCTCCCTCCCCCCCCCCTCCCCCCCCTCCCTCTCCCCCTCCCTCCCCCTTCTCCCCCCCCTCCCCACCCCCCTCCCCCCCCGCCACCCTCCTCCCTCCGTCGCATCACACACACTGAAAACACACACACACACACACACACACACAGAAAATACGCGCACATTCTGAAAACACACACACAGGAAATACGCACACACAAACACACACACTGCGCGTGCTTCCAGGCACACTG